>NC_043966.1:31448646-31488646 GCF_902148855.1 Sphaeramia orbicularis
TCAACCACAGCCACAGAGAGGACCACCACAGAGACACACAGGTAAGATGCAGCACAGCAGTGGCTTTTCTGCTGGATTTCCATCTATACTGGTGACCACCGATGTGTGGGAATCAGACATGTGCCGTCAGAGATATGGTTTATTGAGCTTCTTTGATTGTCATCTGTTGGTCTGATTATTTGGTGCAGGTTTTTTGCAAGTGTGCATCTTGTTTGTTTGTGCCTGCTGTGCTGATGCTGCATGGCCATTGATTAGAGCGGAGATTGGTCTGTGGATGAGTGCTGTGGCAGCATGATAATGGAATATGTCTCCTGGAGGACATGGTCCGATATTCATCAGGCGTCTGGGGAATGTCAGTGGGAATGCAAAGGGTACAACAGGGAGGCAGAGGGAGTGAGGGAAAAGAAAAAGAGAGGCAGACAGACTGAAAGTCCATGGCATTTCAGATAATTTATGTGACTGCCATATCCTGTGGGCTTCTGCTGTTTTGGATGTAACCATTTGGCTTGCTTTTTCTTGGTACTTCATTGGCGATTCATATATTCATCCCACACTCCATATTAGGCCAGTTTTTCAATTAAAGTCTAAAAGCTGTATTTCACAGTGTGACAGGGCAGCTGAGAGTGCTCATGTTGAAGAAATGCTATAGTAGACTTTCCAGTAAGGGTGTTTGGAGGGAGAGCAGGAAGAGCTCATCTGTGTTAAGTGTGATGCTACAGATTGGAAGCCAAGACTGGAAGTTGGGGTAGAAGCATGAGGAAAGAGGAAGAAACTGTGCACCATGACAAGACCAAACACAGACCTGCAGACAGAAAAACACATGTTGGAGCTGAGATAACCACATGAAGAGGTTTCATGTGTGAAAGTGGAACAATTTCACATGGATTAGTTGAATCGCTGATGGCAATGCTATAGCTGCAGTTTTGAGACTCTAAGAAGACACCTGTTTCAATAGAATATATTTGCTTTGAACACTCCACTTATACTCTGAAGCCTCATTACATATGCTCTAAAATAGTGCTTTTCTTCGTTTGTAGATGTCAACAACAGGGGCAGCAGCAGCAGCAGCTCCAAAGTGCATTTCAAAGATTGGCCCAGGGTGGATGTGCTTATTCAGTGATGCCTGTGGCTGAGAGAGATGAGCTGTCCTGTACCGTTGCATGGAGCATACATCACTGAATGCAGGGCTTTGGACCCAGGAGGAATCAACAGAAGGAAAGCCATTACTTAGATGACCAGGCTTTTCTGATCTCATCATAGGGCTGCAAGTGATAGAGACAGTGGGCACCGGCAAATGGAGAAAACGAGACAGGTAGAGCACAGAGGCAGTCTGTCTGAGGAGGAGGGAACACTCTCCTCAATGCCATGATTAATTCCAAAAGCAGTACATTAAGTGCATGTCAGAAAATATCAATATTTTCCATTACAAATTGTGTCTCAGAGTGGACGGTGGCTGATTTAAAGGTTGAATTTAAAAGGTATGTTGCAAAATCTATCTGTATACCACTCAGGCTAACGCTGGTTCAGCTAGCATTGGTTGGATTGGATGCCTGTGATTAACTGAGTGTTCTTTTGTGAAAAATAACAAAAAGCATGTGAGGGTTTGCCAGAGGACATTTTAATGTCAACAAATATATACACATCCATCACTGTGGAGTAGATGTAAAATAATCAGATGGCATTTAATTGACATGCATAAAAAAAGATCAAACGCGCTCCAAAGCCATGACGGTATTTCTTTGATCATATCGCACATTGTACATTCAAACCACAGCTACCACTGTACCTTCCTGTCAACTTCTGCTTAGTCATTAAAGAAACACCAGAATGGTCCCAAGGTTTTTGGTTTGAGCAGATTAACACAATTTGCGGTGCAGTTTTCACTCAAGACACCAACACGTCATTGAAAATCAGTGAATAACAGGAGTGCCACATTGCAAAACCAAGCCTGGATGTATTTTTGAAATCAAACCAGCATCAAAGTGAACTCGGATGCACATGTAAGCAAAGGCAATTGGTGCAGGCTGGCAGCTCTGCAGAGGAACATAAAAGAACATTATGAAAACAGACTTGGCACCCGCTAAAACCTACAGATCACACTAGTTACAGTGGAGGGCATTTAAATGAGGGAAAAACAACACATTACCTCAGTCTCTCAAATACTTTACACTGCACAAGAGGATAGTACTGTAGCAAAACATGCAAACACTCTTTGTAAGCAATTAAAAAAACCTTAAGTATGCCTGACCTTGTATTATATGCTGTCAGAGCTCACAATATTATCCTATGCTCTCCGTCAATAGAACTCTGTTAACCATCTACAGTTATCATGTTTGTGATATGTATTTCTCCAATTGGAAATGACTTAAGATATTATCACTTGTCATTATCGCTGTTAACCTCAATCCTAATCTTACTGTCATAGTTAAAATTTCCATTAGGTTCTGTTGTGAGGAAAAGAGGACTATTGGACTGTAACACCTTCATTTCATGTGACATGGCTTTCAAAGTGACACCAAGAGGCATTGATGACCACACTACAACAAAATAATGATTTCTGCAACACGGTATGTGGCACGTTCATTAAAAACCATTTTCCCGGCTGCAAAGAGGGACCCTGTTTCTCCTCTACACCAACCGAAGATTGCATCATGACATTGATCCATCAATTCCATTTAGTTCCCATGGAAACCTTTTGTATTTCTAAAGAATCTACAGCAAAATATACTCCGGAATAGATAGCAAGATGGATAGATGTAAAGAAAGACATGTAACGATAGATAGATAGATAGATAGATAGATAGATAGATAGATAGATAGATAGATAGATAGATAGATAGATAGATAGATAGATAGATAGATAGATAGATAGATAGATAGATAGATAGATTCTTTCTCTTGCTCACCATCTCCCTGACAACCAGCTGTTTCTGATGCTGTTTCCAAAGGGCATTTAAGCAAAACCAGAGGCCAGATCGCAGCCACAAATGAGACAGGGGAAAAAAAAACACCAGTGCAGTAATAAACTAGCAGTGTTACTGGGGCGATAAATATCTGAGTAACAACATGCATATTAATTGGTCTTTTGTGCCAGTGCATTTCTGAGAATCACGCTAGTGCGCCGCAGAAGAGCAGTGCAGTGTGAAGTCGTTACTTAACTTGGCCAGGATCCCAAACTATCAACTGGGGGAAAGACAAAAACACTTGCAGCAAAGGCAAAAATAAACCACTCTTTGAACGCTGGATTGTAAGATTATGTTTATGCTATGCCATCCTCAATAACAAAGACAAGACAGAGATCAGAGACTGGGTCCACACTGGTGCACACTTTAAGTTTGCTTCTTTCCATGGTGTTGTTCTCATTTGGGTGCTACACTGTGTACACAATGGTGAAGAAAATAATTAAATGAGTTGCACCCGGGAATATAATTTAACCCCCAGCTTGAGCAGCCATGAGGCCAAACCGGAGGGGCCTTTATGTCAAGAGCACCGGATGAAAATCCTCAGGTCATACATCATTTGGGAAATGTGTTTAGCCTTTCAGGGAGAATATTTGTATTGTTTAATTCCCATGCAAATATTTTTTGTACTGATCTAGACTGTGACGCACATGCAGAAAATAAAATCAGTTATTGGGATCAGGTTGATGACCATGTTTTGCTACAAACATAGCCAGGGCCCACAAAGCTAATTACATTAGTAACTCTGGTTTCCTGTCACTGTGGTGTTCCAAAGGCTGCTTCAAAATATACATAGTACTTCTTGGTTTAGCATCACACAAATCCCATTTATTCCACCTGACTGCGTTTGTAAAAGTCTTTCTGCTGCCATGTAGAAAACAAATGACTGCAGTGTTTTCTGCAGATCCAACCAGGAAACAACTCCTGATTTTCTCAGGTTATAATCTTATCAGATTTTTTTTTCCAAGCATTTTTCACTTTTCAACTGAAAAAAAAAACAAGCAAACAAAAAACAGAATTCTAAACGTACTATAAATTTGTGCGGTATAAATAACTATAGTTTTCAGGTAAGGACAGCTTTAGAAAAATAGCCAGAGGCTGAAGCTGTACACAGAGGGAGAAATGGTGGGCAGTGATGGTGCTTCTGCAGGGGAAAAGAGGAGATGAGTGAGGTAAACTGCAGGACTGAGGAGCAATCAGGAGTCCTTCTTGTGGTCTGTACTCGAAGTCTGCACATGTAAAAATCCAGAATGAACTAAATCTTTCAGTACAGTAAATCTTCCACCTAGGAAATGGGAGAAATATTTGAAAACACAGATACATTTGCTTAATATTTCAAAAGATTTTAATGGAGCTTTCTTTCTCTCTTTTCACTCTCCATCACTCCAGTCACTCACCTCTTTCTCAGGTCCTGTTTTGCTCTAGTTTTAACCTTACATGAGAATATACTGTATTTGTACTAGAAAGTGATCATGGACAATAATATTCCTCTTATATGCAGTTAATCCACACACATGATGCTGTATATTTTCCACCAGTGCTTGTTTGTTTGTTTCTGTACTCCAATTTGTTACTATCTATGTTCCATTTATCGTCCCATGGCCATTAAATATCTAGTGTGATTTGGATAAAGGGACCGACCATCTGTCTTCAGATAATATGCAGAAAATGAAAAAGAGTCTGATCAAGATAAAGAAAAAAAAGTCATATATTTTGTGAGTGTGATGTAAGCTAGAGAAAGAGACTGAGACAAGAACAGAGACACACAGAAGGAAATGGAACCGGAGATGATTGATGATCTATATTATTTCTCCTGCAGAGAAAAAATCAGCAGTGTTAAAAAGTCAATTTTGACAGTACATTTGAAGTATTTTGAATTCCAATTAAGACATGCTGCTTTTCACTGTCACAAACCTTACCTCCTATAAGTTACATTTCAGCAATTTGTTTTGTCAATATTTTCATTGTTACTTAGATAACATTCTGTGGACGCAGTCACTAATAATGATGATCAATGCATATGGGGCCTTCACTAACAAGCTGTCACAAGCTGAACTGCTTTACTCTTTAACCATATATAGCTCTGTGAAGTGGAACTACCACATCAGCAAAGTGAACACAGCTCTTTGAGATTTCCCTAAATCAGCCTTGCAGTGGCCCTGATGCTTGACTCACAAGGCAGTGCTTTTAATACATTTTTTGAAGTCTGGAATAAAACATAAGATTTTGTGTTTGGTGTGGTTTGATCTTCTGTGTTGATCATAAGATAGAGAACTGTGTTCAGAAGATCAAACATATACGGTATGTGTTATATAAAGAGCAACAAGCAGATGGATGAGCAGAGAGGTTTGACAGCAGACAGTTGTACATATCCCCGTTTCAAAAATACAATTCATGCAGTTTATAACAGAATTTAACTGACATCAGTGGGAAACAACTACAGAGGGTATCATGCTGTATACTGCTGTCCGTTATGCAACAACACCACAGTAGCACTGAGGAAAAAACCTTAGTGGCACAAAATAAAAGATGCAGTGACCATTGTGGGCTGGTGGACAAAGGATCTGACTTTACCACACTTGCTACTGCCTAAAATATTTTGTCTACACTGCAGAAAAGATTAGAATCTCATTTTGCACAGTGATGCAGATTTTCCATCATTATTATCACACAAACCCATGGCAATAAGCTGGGTCAAAAGAGCACAAAGTAAAAGAAAATAAAGCAAAACTCACCATTCCTTCAGCTGATCGACCCACAAGGGTAAATAAAAAAAAGGAACAAAATCAATTTTCTTAATAGCTAAAGGAAGCCAGCACGTGCTTTTGCATTATATTGCAAAAGTGCACTTGATTAATGGGAGCACATACTGTACTTAGGATGCCAGTGTGAGTTTGATTTAACAACAGCGGCCAGGTTTCTGCTTGATGATGAATGTTTTAAATTGTCCTCAATTTTTCACAGTTATTGTCTCACACTACTAGGGAATTAAAACTGATAACTATGTTTGACCAAAACAATGCCAGTGAGCTCTATGTATGTTGGCATTTTTTAACTATCTGTTCTCTGTAGAGGAAAAAGCACATACCGTCCAAAGCAGGTGGGCGATATGGAGGAAAAACAGCAGCATCTGCATCTGACATATTGAAACCCTGTGGCATGTTCATAAAATGCTGTTGAAATAAAATGCATAGCAACAGCACAGTATATGCAATAATTAGTAATTAATAATTAGACTCTGGTAACATCATTATGGTCACATTCAAAAAGCATCATCAAGTACAAATCAAGAACCATGTAAATATGTGTATGCCAGGCAGTGCAACACTGACAAAACAATCATTTTTAATTTGCTGTGAATAACCCATTCTGAAAAACACCACTTCTATTACAGATAGAGAATAGTATTGTCTCAAAAGAAAGCAGTTAATGAGAAGGAAAAGTGCAAAAATCTCTCCTGTTACATATGATTTGTTGAAGTAAATAAGACAGAGGATTTATCTCAATCTGCTGTTGCTGTGTTTCTGTGGAGATTTGGGAGGGATCTGATGTTCTTTGATGTGTGCACTGTTCCCTCCCTGAAGCAGTGCAAACCAAAGATAAAACCTTTCCTTTTAATAGAGGGCTTCACTTCAAAGGTGTGCAAGTGAAACGCTTTGACATACTGTCAGTGCTCATGTGTGTATCTAAGTGTGTGTGTTTCTTCTCCGACAAAATTTTTAAATATGCATTTCTTAAACAAGTGTTTAACAAGGAACATAAAATGTACATGAGAGTAAATCCTTACAAAGCTCCATCTGTATGAGTTTGTGTTTAATATGACAAACACAAACAGTAGATACAGACATAAACGTTCTGCACACCCACACATGCACACTTTTTATAATGTGTGTAAGTGTGTGTAGCTGTGACTAATGCTGATGACACACCTTTATTCATTCATTCATTTTCTGAACTGTTCAGTCCTTGAAAGGGTCGTGGGGTTGGAGTTTGTCCCGGCTACCAAGGGGTGAAGGTGGGGTACTTATGAATGTGTCGCCAGTGCATCGCAGGGCTGACATACACAGACAAACAATAAGTCACTCTCACATTCACATCTACTGGCGATTGTTTGGACCTTTTTACTGTGAGGCAACAGTTCTAACCACTGCACCCTGATGTCACACATACATCAACATATTCACATTACATGCAAACATGCTTTATGCACACAGGCAAAAATTCAAAACTTTGCAAACAAACTAAAAATATTGCTTCAGTGAAGAAGAAAAAGAAGAAGAAGAAACTGGTTCTTGTTTTTCTATGTAGTTTTAATTTTTTTTAAACTGTTAAATAAGGACAAAATGCCACAGTCTTTATGCTAATATCTAATTAACGACCACCACATTTATTTATATTCCATAAAGTAAACACTGAAATGCAGAGCAGATGAAAATGTGGATTCAATATGCAGCTAATGTAGTCCAGACAAACAAACAGTGTCCCTGCAGATTGTGATTCTCTCTTGCATAAAGCCCTGCTAAATTCTGCTGTCAACACAACATATCTATGTACAAACATGAGCTGCAACTTGGACAAAAAGCACAGATTTACATCTAACCGGCTGTGTCGGTTTTTGTTACAATCATGCAGACTGTCAATGTCAGAGAATTGTTGAGAACACCGCACAGACAGGGTTTATATTCATCCACAGACTGTTCCAGAGATTGCAGCTTTCAGCCCACAGGTCCTGGAGTGTGCACACAACATGTCATGTGTGCATGAGTATACACAGCTCGAAAAACCCAGCAACCCAGCACCCCCTCTGGGTTATTTCTTATAAGAGAGAGTCTTCCCAACCCCCTCAAGCATGCACATGCACACACTTACAAAATGCACATTCATGCACACGGAGAGAGGTCCCATTGACATTGTGATTATGTGGGGGTACATTCATTCTCTTCAGACAAAACTAATTTAAATTTTTAATGGATTCAGACTCTTTGAGGGAAAATAGAGTTTGTAGCTTTAGTGAGTGTTTGTAACCCTCCACCCTTCCTACTTCTAAATTTGTGTAACCCTGAGGAAAAGAAGCAGCCCAATATGAACATTTAATGTAATTGGACACACTAAATGTGGTATTAGGCAGAACATGTCATGTAAATAGTATTCTACCGTGCATGAATGGGTAATGTAGTTTGAACCTGGTGTTCTCTCCAAAATGTTTTAACTTTAACAAAAATATTCCATTTATCCATATATATTTCTTTACATCCATATATCTACACATCTATACGTCCAGCCATCTATCCAAGACTATATTTTGCTGTAAGAAGATTAGTCCATTAGTCCAGTGGTTCTCAAACTTTTTACAGTGCAGTACCCCCTGAAATGTACTTTTTTTTAGCCAAGTACCCCCAACTCTCACTTCCAATTAGGCAAAATGTGTTCCTGTGCCCAGGTTGTCTGTTTATATTTTTAAAACTTTGTAAACAAACAACATATATTTAACAATAATATATAAAAAATAATATTTTTTAAGTAAATTTTGTGTGCAAAATATAAGCTCAAAAGTGCCCTCTTTCATTGATAAGAAAAATAAATAAATTGGTCATTAATGAATAAATGAACCTTTCATCAACAAAAAATAATTACTAAGCTACTCAAATAAACACATTTTGAAGAATATAAAATAAAAAAGTTCTTAAAATGTTACCAAAGCTTAAACAAGATGATTGACAATAGAACTATTATAGGAATGTATTTATTGTGTTTTAAATTTCAGCATTAATTCACATTTTGTATTCAGTACATAATGACTTAATTAATGTATTTTTCCAAAAAAATTTCAAGTACCCCCTGGGCTTCTTCCAAGTACCCCTGGGGTACTCGTTCCCCACTTTGGAAACCCCTGCATTAATCCATCTGTCTGTCCCCATGACTTCTAAAATACAATATTAGCCGTCAATTTAACAAAATGTCACAAAATTTGGCAAACGTTTACTTGCATGCAAAGATGAATTCAATCCTTTTTGTGGCCAGAGGTTAAGGGAACATGTCGGTGTGAACTACTTTCTTTCTATTCTCATGATATTGCAAGCCCAGCATCTCAGGACCATCCTGAGTGATTGCTTTCTTTCTTTTCTTTAAATGTTCACTTTTTTTTGTGACCTCATAAAACATATTTTTGTTTGGTAGAAGCAGAGAGCTGCATGGCCAAATAATAAAGTAACAGCAGTGGGCGAAATCCCTAAGACTTATTATTTGCAGCTCCAAGTGTATTTTTTAATGTGAACTTTACGGTTAATGAAGCTAGAAATCTTTTGTCATAGTGGCTTACTTCTACACACACTGGGGACTCATATATGTACAAAAGCAGTGAAAACTGTTGCATAATAAGTGACCTTTAAACAAAAATCTGCATGTCAACAAAATGTATGACTAAACAACTATGACAGGCAAATGGAACATGTAAAGATCATCTGAAGAAAATGTGGTATTTCAAGTGTACGTTTTTTATCGTCAAAATGCACTGAGTAGATTAGGGTCATCCTCTTCTAATATTCTCTCCTTCCTTATATTAGCTGATGGTTAAGACCTAGCTGATGACTTTTGAGTTGATATATATAAAAAAAAGAATTACCATTGATCTTGTCCGGAAATTCAACTCCTCTAAGTGATAGTGGATTGAACAGCTGAGGGCCACTGCTGAGATGGAGCACTTGTCTGGTTAATTAATGGTCTTCAGGTGATGTGGGTGGTCCCGTCTCCAGCAGGAGTGGAGTTCATTCTCTGGAGAAGGATCGGCCTGTAATGAAGGGCACTTAGACCACCTACCAGGAGACCACAGTCATGATTAAAAGTCACCAACAGTTTCCTTTGGATACAACAAATTCATCACAGATTAGTTGCTGAAACATTGCATGTGACTGATCCAAGATGCAGTGCACCCACAGGCTGCCTCAGCATCCTACCTTCATATCTGGATTCGGGGGTGGGGGGGGGGCTGGTGAACAGCAGGAATGCAGCAAAAGACGTGTTTACTTATAATCTTTGTGGTGATGATAAAGTATCTTTGTGTGAGTGAGAGCAGCACTGATAAATTGTGCTTGGCCCAGCGTATTTTCATTCAGTGACTGTCTCCAAGGTGAAAAGTCTGGATTCAGACAAATCCTGTGCTAATGGCCTGTCACTCCTCTTGGGAATATAGTAAACACTGGCTCTGTAAATTATATTTCACAGAGAATGTCTTTCAGATAAATATGCTGACAATACACAGCACAACAAATATTCGACATGAATAATGCTCTTACTAATGAAAGGAGAAAGTCGAAATAAGACAATATTCATGCAAAAGCACATTGGGATATATGCATATCAAATATGATCTGAATGAGTAAACTGTAATCAGTTTTCAGAGTTTGCTGCAGTACTCAGAGGAATGCTCCATATAATTATGGTCGATGCAGTTTCATCCAGCAGTGTTGTACAATCACAGCTGCTGATCTGTAGGTTTTTGTCCTCGTTTTCACAATGGGTACACAATGGGATTAATTTCGTATTTTGCCAGAGAGCGAAGCCAAAAGGAGTCTGCACGAGTGTCAGTATCAGACCAAACTGTAATACCATACAGCCAGTTGTTTTGAAGGGATTAAAGGAGGAAATTATGCATTACTAGGCCTTCAATCCAGAGTAGCATGCATCTGAAGGTGAAAAATGTCTTTAGCCTAACGCTTACAAACTGTAAGCTTCTCCCTGCTGAACATGATGCTGTTTGATGAATAACGCAAATCTTATGCACATAATACAAGGCTTGTGTCAGCTTCAGTTTGACATCTTTGTCACAGTCTGTAATTCAGTCATTGATTAGAATGTTTTCATGCATTCGCCTCTGCCAACTAAATTAGAAGATGGATATATGAATTTCACCCCAGTTTGTCTCCAAGTTTTTCTTGTCCCTACTGGCCGGATCTCTCGAAAACAGGCTGGTTGAATTTGGCTGAAACATGGATACAAAGGCCTTCTCCAGAGGCTCAACTAATCAGATATTGATGAATTTGTGTGCTGTGATTTTGTTTGTTTGTTTGTTTACCATACTGCAGGTTGCTAGAAAAAAATCCAAAATGAGTCTGAGCAGACAGGTGACAATAAAGTTTAGGCTGTATATGATAACGCTTGTTGGCCTGTGGCTTTGTTAGGGGATTTGGAGAGTTGGAAAGACTATATTCAGTTTAGTGATTGAAGAGCCAATGGTCCCTGTCCAAATTTAACTTGACTATGCATCTAGAGATATTTACTAAAGACATTTGTTTAAAATGAAACTGAAACATTTCATATCTCAGTGGATGGTGAGGGATAAAATAATTCATTCCATTTCACTGCAGTTATTTTAAGATGTGTACCAGTTGCCATCCAGCATTCTAAACCAGCTCATTTCCGTCGTCCACGTTGTATATTCATTTGTGATTTCTTACAGCTCTATTGCTGAGGTATACTCTTCTGCTCATATTTTAACTCGCCAGTTAATTGCTTCGTATATCTTTGTGGCAGTTTTAGGATCCAACAGAACAAGTAGTCGGTCTCTCTTTTGTTTGACATCTCACTGGACAAAGGTGTTGCTCTCAGCTAAAGGCTGTGTGCTCCCTCACACCTGGCTGGTGCGGCTGAGGCCAATAACTGGCTGCCTCCCTGGCTCATCAGTCTGGCAGACAGTAAATCACCCTGGGCCCCTGCAGGAGCCCTGAAGCTGAGCTGCACGTCACAGACACCACTTTATAGCTAATACCTTCCTGCAGGCTTGCACCTCTGTGGCAGATTGCTTGCTTTGTGTACATAAGAATGCACATGAAGAAGGGTGGGTATTTTCTCAAAATGACAATTTTTTTCACAGTGGTTTGCAAAAAGTCCAAAACGTCATTTTGATCACTTATGATGCAGGAACCGATAACAAGCGTACCTTCCATCCAGAGTGAGCGCTTTCAGCTTTTTTGAAAGGGCTGCATGATAACTTTGAATGCAGCTCCTCTGGTAGTCTTTTGTCAAAGCATCAAGGAGAAGCTGACACACATTTCTTGTGTTTCTGCTGGTGCTGAATTTCTGGATTTGTTATCAGTTTGTGCCAATATGTGTGTGTTTGTATGTGTGTGCATGTGCTAAGTGGATTGCTTTCTGAGCCGGATGCAGGAGTCTGGTATGACAAAAGCTTACAGCTTCAGACAGACAGATGTTCCTCTTCAGATAGCAATCTCAGCATAGAACATGGCTGCAAGAACAAAGCTGTCTCCTGTGATTATGCTCCCTCTACAGTCTGAACCTGGGGAATACTTTGTGCATAGTACAGTCGAGACCCAGCTGATTGGAGTCACAGAGAGTTAAATGATTAATACATTTATGACAGATTCTATTTTTATATTTATAGATATCATGGAGGCTGTTTGAAGTTGATAGAAAAGAGACTCAATAACTTATTTGAATTGTTTTGCTGTGAGTTTCAGAGCTCAGAGATAAGAGAGTGTGGGGATATGACAGCTGGCACAGTGGAGGCTGTTTTTTTCTTTTTTTCTCCTCTTTTTTTCATGAAGAAACTTCAGAGCGGTGTTTAATCTCCACCTTCATACCTAAATCCTGCCCAGCAGCTGGGAGAGGAGGACCTGAGCAGGTGATCACCAAAAGCAGGCGCAAGGAAGCAACTGAAAACACACAGAAGAGGCAAAACCCAGTGGTCCCAATTTAACACAAGTGACACAGACACACAGAGACAAAAGCACAGTGTTCAGCCCTCATCATTCATTGACTGACAGCTTCAGGGCTTCTGTCAGGGAGGCTTTTTTCCTGATAACTTGAGGGGAAAAAGGTAAAGGCTTCAACATGTTTTCAGGCTCTAGGTGACGAGCCGGCTGCCATAAAGTGATGCATGGAGGAGGTAGCCTTAATGTGACTAACTGCCCAAGGTTTTGGCTCTCAGAGGAGCTGCAAGGCTAAGCTGTAATGGAACTGCAGCAAGAACAGAAAATCTCACTGAGGAAAGGAAACCACAGAGTACTTATCTGAGAATGTAGTCTACGCCTAAAATCCATGGTATTCATCCAGAATGTACTGCACGAAGCTTTGATCAGTAAAAGTGTATTATTGGAACAAGATGTTTTTCCCTTCATAACAACATATTTGACCAGATTATATAACTATGTTTTACATTATTATAATACATACATTTATCATATTATGATAGTTAAAACATTCAAACGTTCTCATTATTTTGTGATAACTGCCTATATTGTTAAAAAATCATGAGAGAAAAAGCACAGGAAAGCATAAAAGGGGGAATATGGATCATCTACACAGTATTCCTAAATGCTACTCGATATATGGTCCGATTCTGCTCTTATCGTAAAATGCACAGAATGAATGAGACGGAGCGTCAGTATCTGGCAGTGCTATGGATTTGTCATTGTAGTAGGTCTCTTAATGCACATGGACAGTAACTCAGAGCCTCCATGCTCTTCCAGCTCATCGGACTCACTTTTCCTGCTGTAGAGTCATATGCATCATCTATCATGCACAAGAACAGTAAACTGTTATTGAGTACTTTCATGACCCAGACATGCAATATTAAACTTTTATTCACTGAACTTCACATACTACACTGTACAACTGGAAGCCTAAATCCATATCCCTGGAATCACTGGGTAAGGATCATGTTCCATTATTCAGTAAACCAGTATCCTTAAAATACAATGTAAAACATCAACTTCAGCATGTTAGATGTAAATTTGTGAATCCTACACAACTTAATGAGACTGTTTTTGACCCCTGTCCCTCTTTTCATTCACATACTGCTTGGTAAAATGTAAAGATTTCATGTTTAACAAAATAAATATCATTATGTCATGAAAAAAATGTTCTTGTCATAACATGAAAGGCATTACACTGCAAAAAAAATGCCCTGCTAGAAATAAGCCTAATATTCCTAAATCTGGTCAAATTGGCTTATATTGAGCAAAAAAAATTCTGCCAGTGGGGTAAGAAAAAAAATTTTAACTAGAATTCTTAAAATAAGCCAAAAAGTCTATCAATTAAAAAACCATAATGTGCTTTAACCCATAAAGACCCAACGAGCCACTGACGACCAAAACCATCTACTGGTCTAAAATGTTTAATATCTTCTGAACCACTAATCCTATGAGTCCATGTAAATAATTGGTGTAAAATACAGTTCATCATCTTTTTATGGTCATCAGATATGACCCATTTGGACGTTCAGAGGCTCAGAGGTTACCATAGAAACACCGTCATCTTCTACAACATTGATTAACTAATAAAACCCATGGATTTGGATCAATGACAGTGGATGGAGACACTTTGTTTAGGTTCAGTTAATGATACATATTTACAGAAAAGTCACTTTTTTCCACAGTTTTCTTTGTTTTTGATGTAATAAACCTCAAGTTTAATCTAAGCTTTTATGAACATTTTCACGATCAACACATTAAATAATGGAAAATACTTGATTTATACTGGAAAAAAGCACAATACAGAGAATAATATTATAATAAATGGTGATAAGTTATTTAAGAAAGGTTGAATGCAGAGAAAAAATCATTTGGGAACTGACACAAAAGTAGCACTGGGTCTTTATGGGTTAAACTAGACAAAAATGCTAGAATTTTAGCAAACAGCACTCAGTACAACAAATAAAATCACCTTGATATTAGCTATAAATCTTATTAAGAAAAAATTATATGTTTTTTTAAATGAGAATATTTTCCTTATGTTAAAACTTCTTGGCAAGCTTTTTTTCTTATTTAGATGACAAATAAGACAAATGTTCCAGAAATAAGGCTTTTTCACTTTCTTAGAAATCATTTTCTGCAGCATATAAGTGACTGAAACTAAAAACATTTAATGTCATGTAAAAATGTTGGTCAAACTTTCTGTAATTGATCATTTGTGTAGACCAACTAGAAATGGTGATACTATATTTTTTTTTTTTTAGCTGAGTTTGACAATGTATTGAATTTCTGCTGAATTTCAAATTAGAAAGAAAAAGAGAATCTCTATTTTTTGGTATTTATCTGAGAATTGATGTATTTAATAAATTACAAAAATGTCACAAATGATAAATATTTTTGGTTTTGTTTATGTACAGCGCATATACAAACATAAGGGTGCTGCTATGAAATGTTCCATAAAGACTATGATTTGACACAATTATGAGATACAGAAATGCAGCTCAGTAGTTTGTCATAAATTCATATCAAGTATTTTGGTGCAGACAACATAAAATAGCCTGAGATGTGCAGTCCCAACTGGGACCGTACAGAGGAAAAGGGCAACTGTGATGTATTGATGCAGAGTCAGGGCATGACCTGCTCTGCTGCCACTAATCAATGTTCACCTCAACCTTCAACATTTCAGGCAGACCATACCTCTGGCGTGCCAATGCAATCTGACAGCTTTTTCTTTGCATGTAGATGTCAAGCTAGCTGAAATTTCTCTCTGTGGACTTTCCTCTGTTCAAATGAGATGGGAGCTTCAGTGATCCAATGCAGGTGTTTTTAATGGTCTTGGTTTTATGGCGTTACATAAAGCATGACATTAAAGGTATGTGACAAGAATGCTGAGATGGCCAAATGATGTAGTTCACAGCCCCTGTCAGCTCCTCCTCTTTCTCTACATCTCACTAACAATTTAGGGATTCTGCTGAATGCAGACCAAGCTGATTTGCATGTTACCCATCACCTCTCTTAGGACAGGGTTAAATGGTTTGTAACTAAACAACGTGCTTAAAAAAAGACAGCAATGCTGATGCAGGCTTTAATTTGAAGAGTATCAACAGAACTGTCTTTAGTTGCAAATCAGTGGGAGTTGGTAAAACCAAGGGAAAAAAAGGAAATGGATTATTCTAAAACATCACAGATGATCAAAGAAGCAAGCCGGAATAAAATCTGAATTCATTATTTTAAGTGTAAAAGTGTTTTTTCTTGAGCTTTTGTAACAAATTACCATCTCTGAAGTCAAGGGCATAGCCAAACCATCTACCACCTGATGAGAAGAAATATGTCCAATCTATTAAACCCAAACTGAGTTAATGGTGTAATTACAATGTCTGCCTGGTTCTTAACCTACACCATGGCCACATAAAACCCAGTGAGGATTAGAAGTTATCCCGGAGCTTTAAAGATAGTTCTCTTTCTTCACTCGTCCTAATGCTTGGGCTCTCAGAACAAAGTGTTTCATGGTAGATGGAGAGCAGCACTCTTTGAGTCATTAAGTCCTCTCAGTGCGTCAGCATGGGAAGATCTCTTCAGAGTTATCAGTGAGGATACATCATCTTGTTGAATTGAGAACAATTTCCTGAAATGGAAAGCAAAGTCCTCTCATTATTGTGTTGTGACAGTATCATACACCTCATTTACATAATTCTATCTACGTTGACTTGGTCTCCATTCTTTCTTTCTCTCTGCAGTTAAAAATGACCATGTGGCCAAAAGATACTGAGCTGATTTCTGCACAGTTTCTTTACACTCTTGTTAAGCATTTAAACAAGAAAATAATAGAATAAAAATAAAGCTGTGAGTGAGCACATGGCCCTGGCACCTTCATGCACATACGGTATATACCTTCACCTTGTTTTTGTAAAATGCACTTAATGCAATGAGGCCAAGTGTCAGTATCTGGCAGTGCTATGGATTTATCAATAGAACAAGTCAGTTAATGCACATGGACAGTAACACAGAGCCTCCATGCTCTTCCAGCTGATTGGACTCACTTTTCCTGCTGTACAGTCACATGCATCATCTGTCACGCACAAGAACAGCAAACTGTTACTGAGTAACTTCATCCGACATGCGATATTAAACTTTTATTCACTGAACTTCTCATACTAAACTGTACCACTGGAAGCCTAATGTCATCCATATCCCTGTAAGCTCTGGGTAAGGGTCATGTGACATGATGCACCAATCAGTATTCTAATAATACACAGTAAAATGTCAATATCAACACATGTTGTATGTAAATCTGTGAAGTCTACACAACTAAATCAGACTGTTTTTGGCCCCTATTCCTCTTTTTCTGTTGAAACACACATACATACAGTACATACCTTTAGGCCTGTCCACTTTAAGGATGCTCCTTGCAGTAATTAAATGTCATTTCTTACGTCCATTGTCTGGCACTAGAAATGAGCCACTGCTTATATACTGTATGATTACATGGTGAAACAGCAGCCATAATGGCAGAAACAGGTCAGTGAATGGTGGATGTGCTGTTAATGTGAAGGCTTTTGTTGTACATTTGGACATGGTACATTTGCAAATTTGGTGAGACCAGCTGAAATCTCATGGAGTGATTTTCAGAGATTTTAAAGGGGACTGCATTAATCTATGTCTAACAATTTTTAACCAAAGTGGCACTAAAATATATGACTCACCATTCCTGATGCATGAGGATTGTTTTATGAGTTTTCAAGTATTTTTATGCAACAATAACAAAAAATCGGTAATTTAAGATTTTTTTTTTTTTTTTTTTTTTAATGACGTAGCCTCTATTTAAATCTGTTTTATTCAGGTCACTGCAACTCTGGAAAAATTTGCCAAAAAGGCTGATGGACTCACCCAATTTACATGTATTTAAAGGAACACTAAAATCTATGGTGTACCATATTTGAAAATTGTACTTATGGGATGTGTGAACTGTTATTTATTGCTACAGCATTGTCATTGCATTTGTTGCAAATGATGTATCAATTTTTGATGTCTTTTTAACTGAGACCCCAGAAAGACTAACAACCACTACGGTGGAAACTAATGGGGATCCCCAGTAAACAATAAACAATAAACCGGGAAAGAGCCAAAAAAGCAGCAGCATAATGAACCAGGTTACAGATAGACTAACAGCCAAAGATGCAAATACACTGACATCATATGAAGTAGTATTAAGTGGTTGATGCAAATACAGTTCCTTAGGTATTAAGTCAAACTGGAAAAACATTAATAATGTGTCTGCTTCCACGGTACTGTAAATCCCTTTAAAAGTGTCCAATGAGAGCAGCTCCATAAGTCTCTGATAATTTTGTAACTGATTCCAAGCAGAGGGAGCAGCAGATTTAAAGACCTTTTTCCCCCAGTTCAACACGGGAACTGCGCAACAGACTGTAACTACCTGTACCCTTTTGACAGATGTAGTTTTGAAGATATGGTGGAAGCAGACCTGCACAAGCATACATAACAGAAAGAGAACCAAAAGAAGAAGAACCTGGACAGCTACAAGACCCTCCTTTATGCTGGTTTGTATTTGGATGCTAAGTTCAAGCCAATAAACTTCTGTTACGCCTTTGTGCAGTAATAATTATGTAAATGTATTCTGATTTAATTTATATTTGTCAGTGTCATTGCTTTATTATATTAAAATGGACTTGATTAGTTTAGGCACAAACTGTGAAACAATATTTACATGGTTCTGTATGTTTTGTTAGAATATTTAATGACGTACTGTATATAGTATATGTTCACTTCTTGTATTGTAATAAGTGCAGTACGTCTACAGTTATTTTCCAGAAGCT
The DNA here is from genome assembly GCF_902148855.1 of Sphaeramia orbicularis. Taxonomy (NCBI): domain Eukaryota; kingdom Metazoa; phylum Chordata; class Actinopteri; order Kurtiformes; family Apogonidae; genus Sphaeramia; species Sphaeramia orbicularis. Next base: position 31,467,148 of record NC_043966.1, read on the forward strand.
CAACCTGAGTGTTTTTCTCAACAGGTTCCTCTTATACCACTTGAAACCAATCGTACTGGTCCTTGGTTTATAACATAAAATCTATTCATCCAGATTTCCTGCTTGTCTGTAGATTTTCAGTGCGGTCAACTTTTTAAAAGGTCTTCAGCCTGTGTTTCTGTGACCCTCTCTATGTAATAGCTTTCTCTGGGTGACTAGCAGACCAGATAGCCTCCAGCTCTTTAGTGGTTCAACCTGTTATGATGCAATGCTTTTACCACATTCCCTTGAGACTTGACTTTTAAAGAGTTCAAGACAGTGCCCTTTGAAGTATGAAGTATTATGTTCTAGTTTATGTTACAGTGTTATAATTGGGTACTCAAAACTGTAGTACTGTCCGACATTTCTGTGAACTCATATATCTGGGTGACACCTAAAGGTTTCATGTGAGTACAGATGAGAAAGAGAAGATGTTGATTAAAGACCAAGAAGATTTCCAACTAGTCCCATTTCATCTTTATATTAAAGAAGAAGCAACACAAGTGCAGAGGAGCAATGCTGTTTATACAGCTGATTATGTAATATGTAGCCCGATATCACAAAGATGTCTGATGCATTTAAAGGAGTGATATTTTGCTTTTATTTAAAATGGAATTATGCATTTTAAAAGATTTCCCTGTGGTCTACATAAACTGTAAATGCTATGCTTGGGTCTGAATTCTTCATTAATTCAACTCCACAGGTCCATCTTCAACCCTATTTTTGAGTAATGACACCAGAAAGGTCGTTTTGAGCACTGGCCCTTTAAATGCAAATGAGCCACTTCACACCCCACCCCCTCCAGGTTGTTGACCGTGCTTTCTGTCCCATTCAGCCACTTGAGTTTGTTAATACAACCAACAACTGAATATTTTAGAAATTGGCTTGAAATTTGGACATATTTTCAGTATGGACAACAACTGCTGCTGCTGACAAACAATTATATCATACTCTGAGAAATGTTCGTCAGAAGTCTTGACCTTATATGTGCAAATGTCGTGATGTAACTAGTTATAGACATAGCAAATTAGGAAGGAATTAAAACAAGGTTGAAATCCACTCGATGTTCGCCAAAATGAATATAAAGATAGCTTCGCAGCACCTGGAGGGTTCAAATTCAAACTTTTTGAACTATTCCAAATACACAAATAAATGTACAAAAGACTAATAAAAGTGGGTTTAACAAAATATGACCCCTTTAAACGTTATTGATGACAACACTCAAACAAATGAGTAAATGGCATTTCTGATCACTAAATATTGCTGCCTCCTTCACAGTGCTGCTTTCACAGCAAATACTGCATGAATAATAGTAATTTTCTCAACCCAGAGCAACTAAGTGGTGGTGAGGGGGTGTATTTTGGGCAGTGTTTGACATTATAAGAGAAAAGGGGAGAGTGCAACGAAAGACATGATTAGTCACAGGTGTTCTGGTTGCTGACGTAAACTCCTTCTGCTGATCATGGGGTTTGTTCACGTAATGAAGGACACACTCCACAGCCGTCATGAGTGGGCTGTAAAAGACTATATGAGGCATTCAGGTGATATAGTGAATTACAGTGAAAGTGCAGAAACATTAACACTTGTGCTTAGATATATTTCACAGAAGGTGACTGAGGACATTTCATTAGTGTTCATGCACATGGAAGCAATTCTCTGTATTTAGAGTTAAACCTTTAAGTGGAACAGAACTGAACAAAATCTACTTGTTACAGCTATGTGACGTGCAAATCACTCTTTAAAAAAATCAATAAAAGCAGCAGCATGTGTACAATTGTTTTTTCCAGAGCTTTTTCAACTATTCAGGTGGAAAGAAAGACTATTTGTTCATTTGATGGTTTTCCAAAGTGCACTAAACAGTAGCTGACACTCTTACTGTGCACATGCAGCAACTACACTGTACACTGGTGAAAGAAAATAACACCAGAGACAGGTTCTGCAGGTTTAGAACAGTCCTGTCAAAAGGACATAGTAGAACTTGCAGAAATTATACATAGTAGTCGGTTGTTTAACCCTCAAAGACCTAAACAGCCACCAGCAACCAAAATAATCTACTATTATAAAATGTTTCATATTATTAATAACACTCATTCTATCAATACATTAAAATATTTCAAGTAAAATGTAGTTTTTCAGCCTTTCAGAAGTATCAGATCAGTTATTGGTTGCTCAGAGGCTCAGTAGTCAACATGAGCATCTGCTGCAACACTCATTCAGCAGTAAAACCCATATAGTTTGACAAGTGACAGTGGTTGTAGACGCTAGTTTTTATATTCAATTAATGACATATTTTGCTGAAAAAAAATTTTTTTCTTCTGTTTTATCTGTTCTGATTTAATAACCTTTAAATGTACGATGCGCTTTTATGAACATCAGTAAATTAAATACATAAAAATATGTGCTTCCTCCCCCACAACAAGCTCCGCCCCTCGCACGTATTGTAGCTTATTTTGGCATCGATCCAGCTGATGTCATCATGTCTATCATCATCATGTGATGTCAGCATATCAACTGCCTCTGTACATGTGCCAAATTTGAAGTAAATTGAAACAAAATTGATGTTTTTATAGACATTTGAAATTTCGCCCATTATAAGTAAATGTGGGAAAAAAAAAAAAAATTGTAGAAATTCATAAAAATTTGAACTTTGACCTACTTTTCCCAAAATAAAACTATATTTATTCTTGGTCACTGGCAATCTATAAACTCAATTTGGTATGAATTCAATCAGTAGTTTTGCTGCTAGAGTGTTAACAAACCAACAAAGAAATAAAGAAACAAACTGAACTAAAAACAATACCCCTTGCCTCTCCTTCAGTGGGCGGGATAATAATTGGTGACAAATCACTCAAGAAAGGTTATATGTAAAGAGAAGTTCATTTGGAAGATGCCACAAAAATAGTTCTGGGGCTTTAAGACTTAAGGAGCTGTGTTATTGTTGGTAACTTTTGCAGCTATATGAAAAAGTGCATATAAAAGCTCTGAACAACCTGGTGGTGTTGTTATGTTGGACCAGATTCTTTAGCTAGAGGACACTGTAGTGGATATTTTATGTAAAAAACAAAACAAAACAAAAAAAAACCTTGTGGATTTAAACACCAGAGAACAGTGTTTATTCTCCTTTCAAACACAGAGTAAAGCTTTGATGGTATCAACTCAACATGCCTTGAGTTTACACCGTTTGGCTTATTGGCTTATTGGTATTTTCACAGCAGGTGTTGTAACCCATCAGTGTGAGTGGTCGTAAACGGGATACAACATAAACGTACTGTGACATCATCATCAGTGCAAATGGTCGGCCTCTGCCAGTACATGACAGCATGACACACATATGTACTGATAAAGTAAATATTCTGCATCCACCCATCATTAATCTGCATAATTTCATGTCATTTTTAAGTGTCTAATCGGCTAAATTGGAATTTCAGCAAATGTGGCACTGAAAATAATCCATCCATCCCATCCTTTTACTGAACCTCTTAGTCCTCAAGTGGGCTGCGGGGGTGCCGGAGCCTAAACTGACTAACAAGTGAAAGTGGGGTTCACCGTGACCGTGCCAGTTCATTGCAGGGCTGATGTAGCTGGTGTCATGTAATGGAAATGCCAAAAAATTCCAAGGAAATTCAAGTTAACCATAGTAAAATATGTCATGGAACATTCATATTTAAACCCTAACCAGGGTCTTTTCCTAATCCTAACTAAGTTCTATTTGTGCATAATTCTAACCAGACTGTAACTGTAGTATTGCTATAGCCAAAATGCAATCGTATTTTGCAACATCATCTGTGTTTGGGCTCCTTTGTGCTGATGTTCACTGTGATTTTATGCAGCTTCTCCTCTTGCCTGAAAGAGCAATAACCCATCATCCCCGTTTAGCAAATCTGCAAACACTATATGTGGTTTTGAGAGTCAGTGACAATGTGCTGTGCCTTTTACGCTTTGAAGATATGTTGTGTTTCTCATGTGTACTTGCATTGAAAGCATAGATCTGCTCTGATCGGTGTTTCTCTTTCTTTAATTTGGCCTTGGGCTTTAGAGACTCACAGCCTGGCATTTCAACTAATACCTGCATGAACCCAAGTTTGCAGAGGCTGTCTTTCTTAAGATGTGATGTTTCAGACAGCGTAACAAATCGTCCTGCCAAAGATGCTTACACACTTTTTGTTTTGAATTTAAATATAAGGAGGATGAAATGGATTAAAGCTGCAGAATGTTGTCTCACAAGATTATTTTGTTTACAATTTAAAATATCTCTCAGGATACACTGAAAGCAGATGTGGGATCTGATATGTTTCTTCCACATCTACTATTTGAATATCTAGAGCTTAAACCTTAAGCTGTTTTGCTGTGTTGTGTTTTAACAAAAACAAGCGCAACACAAACTCTTGATTCCTGATGCCTGCAGGGGACACTGTCAAATAAATTATTAATGTACCCAAGTCTAACTGAGCCCTACTTTTATTTTTTGAAATCTTGTACAGAAGTGGGTTAAAATCCAACATGTTACTGTTACTGTTCGATTTTATGTTTGCAAAGAACATCATGCTGACAAGCAGATTCATACCAATCCCTTCAAAGTCTCTTCACTGTTTATTTGGATCCCTGTTGGTTATTGGCATTTTTTTTTTTTTTACATTTAATTCTGCTCTGTGTAAATACAAAACCAACCCTGATTGAGCAAAAAAGTAAGAACTAGGTCACAAAATATAGCATAATGTTATTATGATGTGAGTTGATCTCAAGTCCAGCCTTGGTTGAAAATTACCTCAGTAATTCAGATAATTCCAAAGACAAGCAAATATCAGGTGTCCCATGACTGCAGCCAATTTCACCTTATCTCTGAGATGTGCAAGGCATTAGAAATTGGTTATCATCCAACAACCTCCCGTCAGCACTGCCACAGACTGTCTCGCACGCAGAAGACCAAATCATTATTCTGTGAAAAGACTACATTAATTAGTTGCCCACCTTCCTATTCACTGCTCTCCTTTAGGCCTTCTTTTTCTCTGTATTCATTAAGTAATCCTGGATGATTGTCCTGGGGTGTAAACATCAAGCTTAAAAGTAAATCATCATAATGAGTTGGGTAAGGTCTATGCTGGGCCTCAGGGAAAAACATCAGTATACCCTCTGTAGGTTACTGAAGAGCATTATTTAGGTTAACGCTAAGTAGCAGATATTTAAAAGGGTAGGAGTGCTAAGGTAAGAAGAGATAAACCTGAATTGGCTGTCATTTTCAGAGAGGCTTGTAGAGGAGGCAGCTGTGGGCATCATCAGAATCATACTGTTGGGTAGAATAAAAATAATTAGAATAAAATGTTAAAAAAAAAAAAAAAAAAAAAAAAAGAAATGTCATGCTAACTTTTGAAGTTGAGGCAATGCATGACATTTTCCTCCAACCAATAAATGGGATTTGGGTCCAGATGCTTAAGAGGTTTCTCATTTAGTTCTGCAGTCATAGAAAAGTTGTGAAACACATTGCATGTCTTCCATAGTACAGCATTCTTTATACAGCTGAACAAATCAAAGCTCGCACACTAACTGCCACCAGGGAGGGGCCACAGGTGGTATTAGTAGATCAGGGTAATGATACTAATGAGATCTGATGGCACCACTCAGGAATGTTGCCAATTCCCCAGTGGACACTTGAAGTATTGCAGCAAAAAAGTCCCCTCCAGCCTGCAGAGGGGAGATCCCCAAGGACCACAATAACAAATCTGGAAAAGCTCCTCACATGACACCTGCAGCTGTAATGGATATTTTATTTTTATAACATGGAAGTTTTAGTCATCTAAACACCCAAGAAACAGATTATAAAATTCATTGAGCAGATTTCCATCTGTCTACTGTAGACAGATATTAAAACAGGCTATAAACATTTCACTTTCAGTTCTCATGTATTGAGTGCTTCTCTCTGACTAGTGCCTTATTCAGACTCATTCAGTTTTCTGTTTTTGTTATGACAGAATGTTTATACTTACTCCTGTGTCCCCAAGAGATCAAGGCTCATGCTCCATCAGGCATGAGAATCTGGATAATATCTCAGAGTTTGTGGTTTAGCTTTCATTTTTTTTTAAATCTCAAATTATTTGTGCATATTTCAATTAGAGATTAGATTATCTGAAGATTCTCCTTCAGTGCATGGTCAATTGGATTTCAAAATGTTAAGATTTTGTAATGTCTTTGCTGCCTAGTTCTATGACACCTGATACTGCATATATGTATTATTTTATCACTTGTTCTCTTATTAATTTTACCCAGTATCAACTGGTTTGTTACATAATAAAGGCTATAAAAAGGCTTTGTTTTTCCTCATCATATTTCAAAAACATGTTGAGGGATTTTTTTCAAATGTGGAAAAAGCATTCAATTGAACTGAAAAGATGGCCTAATCAGATTAGGGTCAAAGGTCAAAGTCACTGTGACCTCACAAGACATGCTTTGGTAACAACTTTTGTATAATAAAAAGTCAACCAAGGATGGGTGTGGTGAAGTAGCTAAATGCTACGCTCTGTTAGAACAAAACATCAGATCTTCTATATGTTTATTATGTTTCATTACATTGTTCCCAAAATAAATAAATGAATAATAAGATAAAATGATGACACCATGGCACTTTGTCATGGAAGGTCAAAGGCCAGTAACATAATTTCTCACAGTAAATTCAACAAAATTCAATGCACTTTGCAACAACCCCCCCCCCCCCAAAAAAAAAAAAAAAACCCAGAGTGACAGTCAGTTTGATATGTAACCAACCAAACCGTGTTTATGATGGAGTCATCTTTGAAGTTGTTTATCTTGAGGGAAGTGATTCAGGTGCAAAAGCATGGAAAGGCTAATGGATTAGTGATAATTAGGCTATCACTCTGGTTTTACAAATTAAAAAAAAAAAAAAAAAAAACTGTGATGAAAGTCATATGCTGCTTTAAAAAATCTTAGGGAAGTCATGACATGTTAGATCTAACAACTGTATTATATTTTATTATGGGTTGTTTCACTGTTACTTTCTGGGGGGAAACAAACAAAATGCAACACAGTCTCCTTTTTGTTCCCCTAGTTCCTCCTTTTAGAGTTTGTTGTGTGTTTACACAGCTCCAAACTTAGTCCTTCTCATCTTTAATTTCTACAGACACACCTGTCAACCTCTCACTCCCACAGCGAGCGAGAACTGGCTGCTGAGAACAACACCTGGGGTTTTACTATCTTAATTGGCAAGTATTCCTTTTTTTAGAGTGAAGCATGCCACAGCAGAGAGCAGAGTGCGAGAAGGACAACCCACAGCTTTCCATTAAAAGCTAAACCGAGTCAATTCCTCGTGAGAACATCAAAGGCAAGGCAATCAAACACAGAACCCATAAATCAATGTGTACATGTGTGGCCACACAGCCCTAGTATGAGCATGTGTGCAGAGGCAGATAGACATAGGCTACTGTACAGATTCACAGCCTTGAATTAAAGTGAAACCATTTAACCTAATAACAGCTGGACCACTGCGATATCACTAAGCCTGGACACTTCAGCAGGTTTATTATTGATATCCAAATTCCAATGACTTTCAATTTATCCATTTCATATGGATTTGACAGTTCCATCGGTGAAATTCATGTGTTATCTTGCCAAGGAAAAATGCCAAAGCACCTGCTCTTAGACTTAGAAGGCATTAAGTCTGCATATTGACAATACACGACCCTGAGCAATTACAGGCCTTATCTTCTTGCCTGACAAACAGTGTGCTTCATTATGGGCTTTTAGCTGACACCTTACCTCAGCTTTTCCCATTGAATCATCCCTGCTAATGCAGAAAATTAAATGGCTAAGAGGTTTGTTAAATATATCTGAATTGTTTAATAGTCCTTTTGAGGCTTCCATTAGTGAGTGGAGGAAGTGAATGTCTACTGAAGAAAGGACAGAGCAGGTGGAGAGGAAAAAGTAATGCTTCTGACAGAAAGCACAATGCATGCGGCATGCCATTCTTTCAGGCATCTGACAGCTATAAAAGGGACACTCTTACCATCCTGCCTGTGTAGAAGAACACCAGTGATAGACATTACATTTTGTTGTTTGTCATTACTTTCAGTGTGTGATGGGATGGTCCAGGAGGTTGTTTTCAGCAGCAGGTCAACATGCGATGCTGGCTGTTAAAGGATAAGCAGCATGACCTGAGAAAAAGAAGCACAGAAAGAATGAATCTCATGAAATACAAAAATAAATGAGGTGTCATTAGGTATACTGGAGGTATTCACAAGTATAGGTGAGTGTTTGATGAAACGTCATTTAAGATGTGAAATATATAACAACTAGTACTGATGTAAAAATAATGAATCTGAGGATCCAATGACCCATAAGCAGGTCACATTTTCTCTCATCAGCAGTTATGGGTCCATAATGATGTATCCTTGACTTTGTCTTCAGTGACACAGTGTGGTTTTAAGTGAAATGTCTAACAGTTATCAGATGAGCTGCTACAACATTTACATAATATAAACATTTATGCCTCCCACAGGATAAACTGTCCACGTAAGTTGTAATATCTGCATGCTAGCTTTTGCTGGTCCTGTGATCTCACTTTTCAGTTGGAAGATGTTTTTGAAACGTCACATCACCGTCAAAGTGACAGTGTAGAATAAGACTGGATTCGGTAGTGAGGTGCAGTCGCTGTCCATGGTGCTGAAACCTCTCGAGCTCACAGTGCTGGATCTTAACCAAGGTTATAATAGTTTTGGATTTTTCATTACATTTTAGTTTTATTTAGTTTTGACTTTTTTTCTCTAATTCAGTTAGTTTCAATTAGTTTTAGAGCAGGTTTGTTAATTTTTAGAAGTTTTAGTTTTTCTTCTAAATTCTTTATTTTAGTTTTATTTTTTTCATATCTTCTACTTTCCTTGCCGTCATATTCAAAGAAATCCCATACAGGACTCTGCTGCTTTCTCCCAACTTTAGTCTCCATGTTGCCAGGTAGAGTGGGGATGAGAAACCAACTCTAAATGACAAGTGACGACAAGTGACAGACCGTGAAGTTCTGTATGGTGCCACCAGCTAAAATTGCTTGAGCGAAACAAATCAATTTCATATCAATCTGACATTGATAAAGATGAAAACGAAGGGAACTTTATCCACAATTTTTATACGTTTTAGTTAGTTTTACAAGCACACAATCCAGTTTCAGTTAGTTATCATTTTTTCTTTTAATTATAGTTTTTATTTATTTCAGTTAACAAAATTTTTTTAATTCTAGTTTTTGTCAATTCATTAGTTTTCCTTAACAATAATAACCTTGATCTGAACCCAATCTTCTAATCACTGGGATTAGTGTGGATGAAGATAACAATAATGATAAAGCTGGTGGTCAAAAATACAAGTATATAATGGTGGAATGTAACTAAATGTATTTAATAGGGTTGTAGTCCTTGAGATCAGTCTTGGTCTCATCTCAGTCTTGTGATTTTACACTGTTGTCCATAAAATTGGAATAATTTTGTTTTCAGACACATTTCTCTTTTTATTCCTATTTACACACATCAGTATTCACCTTTGACCAGGTACAATGATTACATACTGAGTCCCAGAAAAACTTCATCAAAAATGAATCACATTGTCACAATCATTTCTTGACAAGAAGTAAAAATATTTTATTCCAACTTTATTGGCAACAGTGTATTACAATTGGTTGAGACTACAGCTACAGGGATATCACTAAATGGCTTGTGCACGTTCTGATTTATGTGTTCACATTATTACAGTGATTTGAAAAGAGGCATTTTTTAAACTCTCCTTTTAGATGTAAACTTACACACATATTATCTCCCATTCCCACTGAGGTAGGTTAAGAAAGTAATACAGATGCCAATCAGTTATATACATTACTCCCCCCTACAGGGATTATGTAAAGCAGCAATATCTTTCTTTGATCACAGTAAAACATGTAAAATGTCACCCTGGGACCATTCAAAAGATTGTAAGTCATCTGGTGCTGTAGTTTCTAGTACAACAGGATAAGAGCCTGCAGACATAAGTAGGTATTTTACCACACAATGGCTTAGCAGTAAAATGCAAGACAAACAATCACCTTTAAAGATGGTTAATGTTCAGTGTTACGGCAGAAAAATTGGATGTTTATCTGATGTCATAGTCTGATTGGAGTGATATTTGTCTTCCATAATGCCCTTTCTGTGTATCTGGTCTATTCTTGACTTGGTGTCAGCCCTTTGAAGTCTTGGTCCTGTCTGGGCCTCGACACACTATGATCTCGGTCATGCTTTGGTCTTGGTTTCCATTGTCTTGACTAAAACATAAAATATGCTGAAATACTATTCGTAAATTAGTGCAAATATTAACTGAGTACAAATATCACAGATATTTACTTCTCTACTTTTAGTCACTGGTTGCTTTTTAGACATATATAGAATTGTCTAAAATGAAATAAACTTAAAATGAAGGTGCAGTCTAATAGATTAAACAGCCAAATGGTATGCTCAGTAAATAAAACAAGTCGTATTACCAGCTGCAACATTAACATGAACATGTTAATGCATCAATTATTTACAACCCAGAAATGCCCATATTATTATGAAGGGGGTCATTTGGTGCTTGTACTTTTGGTAGTTGGAGTGTATTTTGAAGCAAACAGTTTTCCAGTTTGTTTAAGTAAAGTTGGAATTCAGAGCTTTAACCTGTAACAGTGTATTTTTACACTGTGTTATTGCTGCTTTACTTAAGTAAAAGAGTTCTTCCTCCACCACTAATATACACTCACTTTCATCTGTTTCTTTATCTTCACTTATTTTCTTTTTGTGTTTAAGGGTTGACATTCCTCACCACATGGGCTAATGAGCCCCAATTACTGATGATGGCAAATTGTACCTGCCGTGAGACATCTTATGATGTTGCCATGGCAACACAGCAGGCGCCAGCCCAGTGGGTGTACTGTTGATGTATGGATATTGTGTACTGTATGCTACCCATGAATTAAATATGACAAAGCTTCCGATTTAGATAATGGTATGGTGTGCTTCTCATCATGAGTATTTTTCAGTTTTTTTCAGAATCAGTATTTTTTTTACCTACACAAGAGCAGATCTGGTTTGACGGTCAGAACAGGCAGCATTGGATGTTGTGACCATCAGGTGTGTGTAATATGATCAAACCTCTCAAAGAGCACAAAGTTAAAATGTGTTTACCACGGCTACAGAAGTAACCCCAGCAGAGAGAGAGAGGACGAGGAAAATGCAAAGATAGAAAGGTGAAGACAGACACTGTTTGCACAGGACAAATAAGCAGTTCTGTTATACCTGCGTCCACGGGGAGGGGAGGAGCTGAGGCTGAGGAGGGGCAGGGAAGAATCTGCGACAAAACAGTCTGGGTAGGATGAACAAACACTCAAGATCTGTTTACTCATCAAACTATGGATAGGAGGCAGAAAAGGTCATGGATTAATGTAAAAGTAGATGAGAAAGATGAGAAGACAAAACAGTAAGAAGTATTACTTGTGTTGCTACATGTTGATCTGATATTCAGATTTCAATAAAGCACTAGCTGAATTGTAAAGACATTCACCAATTAGCTGAGTAAACCTCAAAGTAATTTGACAAGGAATTAGGCATTAGTTGACATTATTTCTGAAGAAAAGAACTAAATAATGTAGCATGTGCAGCTTTGGAGATTGTGTGAAATATGCAAACAAGTTAATAACAAAGAATCACTTTAAAGTTCATTGTGTAATTTTTAGTGAGTGTAGATAAGGGAATAATGGTTCTGATCCACACTGAAACATGCATATAATCTGAGCTAATTCGGTTTAATCCGTATCAGTAGGAACTGGTGTCAATAGAAGTTGATGGGTACCATTAGTCTACTATTAGGGAAATAATAGCTCAAAAATAAATAAATAAATAAATAAATAAATAAATAAATAAATAAATAAGTAAATAAATAAAACCCTAGAGTTTTTTTTTTTTTTTTTTTTTTAACAATTTGACAATCTATCATATTTATTCAGGTATTTGACACAGATGTTCAATTCAATAGTTTCATGGGTTTTATGGCAAAAGATAGTTCATGTCACAGGCACAATGTGTTAAGTTTTTTAGAGGGTGGTGCAGGGATGACATTGGATGATTAACACTAAAACCATATTAGGTTATTATATAACTAACTAATATTTAAAAAGTTAAGTTACATGAGGTTAGGTTAAAGTTTAACTCCCTTTATTATCCCCGCAGGGAAGTCGATCTCTACATTTTACTCGTCCTAATACCTAGCATTAGCATTAGCACTTAGCTCATTGGGAGCTGTGAGCTGCCATTGAAGCCACTCAGGGACTAAATCCGGATCTCCAGCAGTACTTTGATAGGGTACTGACGGGAGAATTAATCTACCTATACCATTTTTTTGGTAGAGGGGGAAATGGGAGGATCCAGAAGAAACTCACGTGGCGCTAACTTAACAAAGAGAGGCCCCGGTGCAACTGGCCCGTCCAGCTCTGAGGGATAAGTGTTAAAACAGCAGACCACTGTGCTACCGATACAACCCAGTATGACCCACTATGGTCAAATGGGTCAAATCTACCTATACGCCATTTCTCGTGCATACAAATGCCAGTGTATTAAATCATTCCATTCCCTAAAGAGTGTCAAGTCATAACATAAGTTTGTATAGTCACCCTGTGTGTAAAGTATGTATAACACTAATCACTTTGCACAGATCAGTACAAATCAATTTACAAGTGGTGCCAGGCAAAACAAACCCCGCCCCTTGCACATATTGTAGCTTATTTTGGCATCGATCCAGCTGATCATGTCTATGCATGTGCTTATGTCAGTATATCAATTGCCTCTATATATGTGCCAAGGTTGAAGAAAACTGAAACAAAATTTGTGTTTTTATAGACGTTTGAAATTTTGCCCATTATAAGTAAATGGGAGAAAAAAAAAGATTTTAAAAATAAAAAAAAAAAAAAAGAACTTTGACCTACTTTTTCAAAAATACAACCACATCTATTCTGGGTCACTGGCAATCTATAAACCCAATTTGGTATGAATATGAATTAAACCAATAGTTTTGCTGCTAGAGTTTTAACAAACAAACAAACAAACTGAACTAGAAACAATACCCCTTGCTTCCCTTCGGGAGATGGGGTAATAACATTGGTATCAGAAAAAAATACCTGCCTACCTACCTTGTCAGGTTCTTTCAAATCACACATAAACAAATGCTGTTGCGATATATTGAACAACAGAGAAAGTAACATAAGGTGAATTTAAGAAATGTTTAAAAAAGTGGGGCGCTTCAATGATATTTAATGCACAATTGGTCAATTTAACCTGTTGGCAGATACAGTTTTAATCTGTAATTAAATTTTCTTTGCTCCAAAGTGTTGTTGCAATTACAGCTTTTAAAACCTCAAATGAAAGTATTTTCAGGTGATTATACACTGATGAAAACATGATTCTGCATAATATTTCCATTTTTACCATTACATCACTTGAAATCCTCCTAAATCTTTACATACACACACGAGCTGACATTTTGTGGAAGTAACTGGTCTGTTTTTATTTTAGAACTAAAAGATCAAATCAAATATTGAATAACTATTGATTTATTATAATTATTTAGCACAGTCAAAAGTCTTAGGTGCCACTGTAAAGCATCATCTCCCTATTTTCTATTAGTTGTTTCTCTCAAGCAACAACAAAAAAAAAGTCTTGTGCAAAGATAATCTGTTTATGAGCTTTCTAGACTTCATTAAGACAGAATGAGAAATGGGACTTTAACTTTCACAAGTCCTCAGTTCAACTCTTCCAGGAACATGTGAGCATTTGTAACCCAGAATAATGACACTGAGTCATTTATCAGATTCCCTTTCATTATAACACCAGTAATGATTTTCATTATGTAAAAGTAACAACTGTGAAAAAAAGAAGTTATAAAAAAATCATCATAATCATTATAATGATGACCTGGCAAGTTTAAAACTCGAATTTAGACTGTGAAATCAGCATGTTATTGGTATTGACGCTTCCAGCAGAGCATGATTTCCATATGATGCAATCAGGCTTCACATTTCCCAGCCGCTCTTTGACACAACACCGAAGAAATAGTTCAGCAGAAGTGTTGTATAATGTGTGTCAGTGAGTTTCTCAATGATAGGATGCAACTGGAAATATAACTCTAATGAGATAAATGTTAATATTATCTCCAAATAATTATCTCAAACCTCAGCATAATAATTAATAGCCAAATTGATAGGGCAGGTCAGAAAGATGTGTTTACACAATTCACACTGCTGGTTCATTTATTACCTTCATTAGCATGGATGTCATATTAACGGAAAGTGGGGAAGATCTACTAAACAAACCACAAAACTACTACTAAAACTAAATGAATCAGATTCATATCTTTCCATTCTGTTGAGCCTGGTTGGTTAGTATGATTGATGTGAGATGTGTTAATTGTTGCTTCCCCTATGTGCAGTATTTCCTCACATCATTTGCGCTATCAGTAGATTTTCATGTTGTATAAGTGCTCTTCTGACACTTGCAGCTAAAAAAAAAAACAGTATCTCATTACAAACACATCAGCTTTGGTGTCCACTGCAGTTAAGGAGTTCCTGTTTTGTAGAAGCTAATGAAACATTTATTCTTACTCTTTCAGGTCTTTGGTGCTAATTAATATCCTCCTACTTTTTTGTCAGACCTGATTATTATCTTGGTTTCTAAATTTGATGTGTAAAAAAAAAAAAAATCCTCCTGGGTTAGTTGTAAGAAACTGTGGGAGACTGTTATGTATGAGTTCTCCGGGTTTCAGTGAATCTCCATCTATCTCAGCCTGGATCAAAAGATACAGGGAGTGCATCTTTGTAACATATCATTTGTGCTTTTATGAAATCAATGGAATGTTCTTGAGCTTATTTAAATTGGAACACTGTGCTGGGGAAAAGTATTTGGAGTGCCATTAGGTAGGCAGATATCACCTATGTGTCCAATATCACATCATCATCATCATCATCATCATTATCATCATCATCATCATCATATTATTATTATTATTATTATTATTATTATTATTATTATTAATAATAATAATAATAATAATAATAATAATAATAATAATAATAATAATAATAATAAATCACTGTAAAGTCAATATGAACATTCAGTAAATAAAGGAACAAAAGAAAATGCTGGAGCATGATTTATTAAATAAGAACTGAGTCTGTACACAAGATAAGAAGTTCAACAGGCTCCAACATGTTCACCATTACTGTCTAACAAGAATGATGATGACTGCAGTGTCATTCAATTTCAGTCATTAAATGCAGCAACTATTGCCTTTAGCCATCTGGGAAAGGTCTGGTACTGAAAGGACACTGCTGCCTGAAAACACACACACACACACACACACACACACACACACACATACACACCTATATACACATATATACACACACCAGACAAAGTCACACAGATACTGTATGTGTGTCAGGATGGTTGGTTCTGGTGTTGTTAGTTATTTAAGAACTAGATACTGCTGTTCTTTATTGAACTATTCTTCAATCTTGAAGGACAAAATAGCCAATTTCTATTCATTTTCATTATAACATACTACATAAGTGTAAAACTGGCATGCACAAAATGCGTTTCATAGTTTTAAAAATATTACATATTCTCTCAGTCAGTTATAAGCCAGGTCTCCAATAAAAGCCAATTTTTAAGAACAGGAAGGGGAAAAAAGGATAATCATTTGGTGTCTGTCATGTAATGTTCTACCAGTTAAGCACAATGGACACTTTCAGTCATCCATCCATCCATCCATCCATCCACCCACCCACCCATTCATTCATCCATTCATTCATTCATTCATTCATCCATTAATTAATTTATTCATACATTTTCTGAATCACTTTGTCCCCTAGACGGTCCTCTTCACTTCTACAAGTTTAACTTCATACATTTCATAATATAATCCAACTCCGCTGTTGCCCATAAAGTTGGAAAACCTTTATTTTTATTCCCATTTGTATATATTAGTAATCGCCTTCGACCAGGTCCATTGATTAAGAGGACGTAATAACCTTAATGCTGTCTTGAGGCAGTCGCTGTCCATGGTCCTGAAACCTCTTCAGGCCTCACTATGCTGATTCTGAATCCAATCTTCTTATCATTGTGATTTGTGTGGATAGCGATGACAATAATTATTATGATGACGATAATGGTAATGTCCATGATGATGGTCAAACACAGCAAAACAGAGGCTTTTTTTCACAATCATGGAACACAGAGTACTTTTATTGTATTACATCTACAGTCAACACATTCCTTGGTTTCATGTTACATGTTGTATGTTTGTGTTGGATTTTTTCAGTTAAACTGGTGTTTGTAGAAACTTACAATTGTGACAGAAAAATACTAATCACACACAATAAAAGCTCTGCTAAGCAGTGAAGGATTTTTTTCCTACTAAAACGCTGTAATCCTTTCATTTCAACATGCTTAAGGAAGTGTAGTGTTTGTAGAAAAGCACTGTGCAGTATGTTTGATATCACAAAAGGCAACAGATCAAAATAAAGATTTGTACTAAATAGGATCAATTACACTTATTAAAAAAGAAAATTAGAAATGACACACTGTGTCAAATACTCTTTCTTTGAATAAAAGTCTGGTACTTTCTGCTGTTGAGAAAAATAAAGAACTCAGACACTATCTGAGACAATACAGTAAATGTTGGATTTTGACTGTGCCTATGTTATCACTGAGGTTTGGTTAGGATTAGACACATAAACAACTTGGTTGGGGTGCAAAAAGGGTCAGGCAAATGCAAAAATAAGAGACAGAGACAAAATAAACACTGCATTTATCCTAAGTTTGAAATGTGACACAATTACTTTTCTCCTGTACATTCTCTGTGTTTATTCCTCTGTATTCATTCCCAACTTCTGAGGATTTTCTGTATTTAAGAACATCACCCTTCACTAAGTCTTTAGTCCTGCAGTTATTCACACAACTAATTGAAGAATATGAAGACAACTTGTTTTAATCCCATTCACATATTGATCCATTTTGTCATTTTTGTGGTGAAGTTGGGTGTTTTTTTCATATAGTTCAAATGATCCTTTTGGTAGCATATCTCTGAAAATACACAGGACACACAGATAATGCATACAGTAAAAAAAAAAAAAAAAACAAGCCAAAGCCAAATTACTTGAATCTGGGCTGTTCAAGAACTCAAATTCCCATCAATCCACAGAGTCATATGTGGTTTGAAGTTTCATTATGATACAAATTCCAGGACCATGATGTTAGATATAAAGATTCTATGTTCAGATAAATGGAGTGAGTGAGTATTAATTGTAAGACAGAGGTCAAGAAGTGTAGTTTTATTTGCTTAAAAGGATCATGTGTGAGTGGCCTGCAGCCAAGTGGTTAAATGTACTGAGCATGAACTTCAATCACCCTTGTTCAAAGCATTTCATTCCTGTCTTTCTTGCCTCTTGTCTCCTGTCTCCTCATGACTGTGAACTACAAAGGCTAAAAAAAGAATAAAGGCCTCCAGAAATGGGCAGGAGGTGGACGGACAGATAATCAATTTTTTGTAGGTAAAAGGTTAAGCAATGCATGTCAGGGAAGTCTGCATCATAGAATAATGTGGTTGAAAAAGATAAAACACCTTCGAACTAACAGGGAACAGCCTAAAAAAATAGTAGGTAGGATATCCAACAAAGGCTAGTACCCTTATAAATAGCTTTTTTTATATATAAATAAAAAGATTGGGATTACTATTGACATTTAAAAGTAATTATTGTTAACACAGACCCTACACACCCTGTCTACAGATACTTTTGTTAGACCATTCTGGTTCATCCCCAGGGCAATTCACACTTCAAATAGTCTCCCACCCACTGTGAAGTGAAAATCACAAACTAAGCTGAAGACCTTGAAGCTGTATACAGTACTGTCACTGAGTATATTTTGTACTGGGTTTATTTTGCATATAGAATTTTGTAAAACATATTGTTATTTATGCCATTTTTTCCCATTTTTTTTCTTTTCTATTTCACCTTGTTATGGAGAGTTGCATCCAAATTTTGTTGTGCTTCAGTGTACAATGACAATAAATACAATCCATCCATCCATCCATCCATCCATCCATCCATCCATCCATCCATCCATCTCCTGAACCATCTACCCCAGATGCTCATCACAAGGCTGATATATCCAAAACCATTCCATTCAATTCAATTCAATTCCATTCAATTCAATTCAATTCAATTCAATTCAATTCAGTTCAACTGACAAGTTCAATTAGCCTTCATGTGATTAGCAGTGCGAAACACATCCACATTTAAACAGCTAATTTTCAGTTAATTCAATATGCCAGCATGAACAGAATGTGCATAAACATTTGAGCATCAGCAGTGGACTTGTGTAGCTGTTTGAGCTTAAGACTCATAACATTACATTCCTTCGCATATTTCAGTTTTCAGACTATTTCTACCTTGCCAGCAGTTCTCTGTGGTACAGCAACAAATTAAATCATGTTCAGCTCTACAGTACATGGATAAAATGAACGGAGATACCAGTGAATAAACCAGATCCCTGAGTAGCTGATCTCACTTTGCACTATTGCCTGTCTACGTCCCTGATTCGTTCCAAATCTGAAACATTAGAAAGCCTCACACCTGTCACTGCAACTGTCTCGTAACACAAATCAGTGTTTGGAACCCAGCTTTCAGCCACTCCGTAGTACATCATTACGCAGATGAAAGTAACAGATAGCCCTCAGCTCTTTTTCACGGTCATTTATGGGCTGCATTAGAGTGTCAAGCAATATACTACACATAAGTAAATCCGAAAATGAAACACAGACACCACATTTATACTTGTCTCACTTATACACATGGTTATTTGTACGACAACATTATTCATTTTGTTACTGAGATTATACACACTGTCCATGATTTTACTTCATCACAGAGAAGTGTTTAATACCAAAACTGAGCCTGAATATCCTGTGTGTGTGTCTAAACACTAATGCCTCTCCTTCTATCTCCTAACAGGTGCACACGCCATCGACCAGACACTTGTGTGTGTGCGTGTGCATGTAAGTATTTGAGGATGATCGCTGCCTGAAAAAAGAACCTCCTGCCCATCAGTCAGCATTCAGAGACTGTAAGTACGCATTCTGCTTGACATTTTTTTTCACCCACATTTAAGAATATAAGCTACACATGTTTCACAATAGAATCCCTGTGTTAATATCACAGCGTGAGATCATTTACATAGTTCAGAAGTTAAACCCAATTCAAACTAAATGGTCTATTACACTGAAAATGAATCATGTGAACAATTTCCATCTTGCTTTGATCCGACAAAAGCATATAAAACCTATCGTATAAGTATTAAATTCAGAATCCTTTATCAATGTAAGCCATAGGCAGTAGTTATATATAGTATAATTTTACTTAAAAGCATAACCTCTTTCTCTGTGGCTCATCATTCTTCTTTAATAAGCCATATAAACTGTGTCACACACAATTATTCCCATTTCTTTACCCTCTAACCTTCCCCTACTTTGTGATTCCCTTTCTCGTTACCAAGTGGAAATATATAAGTTGCATTGTGTTAGAGGTTATGAACTCTGTCTCTGTGGAAAACCTCTGTGGTATTGATATTGCAATGAAGGTGTGATCACACAGGCAGCTGTATGTGTGTGTGTGTGTGTGTGTGTGTGTGTGTGTGTGTGTGTGTGTGTGTATCTACTGCAGCTTTTGCTCGCATCTGCAACTCTGCATTGATTCCATGCCAATGAGCAGAGAGACAGTGCAGGGTGGTGGGTCTCTGTTAGCCAGGTACATCAAACACTGGCAATTGCCATAACGCGATGTGTGTGACTGAGTTTAATAGTGCTGCAGAGAAAATGACCGCAGCCTGTACACTGGTAGAATTTGCTGCAATCATAAACATCGCTTTGTAATATATGTACTGTAATTGCAGAACTAGAACATAAGAATTTTGACTGATCACCATATTAGACCATCTAGCACTAAACCAAACCTTCAAAGCCTACATTTATTATTATGTTAATGCACAGTAGTGTTGCAAAAACAAGATGCCCGTCAACAACTGGAAGCTTCCCCTTCATTATCATATGAAACAACAATGTTTGCAAAAAATCTAAACCGTGGTGTTTATCCCTACAGCACTTCATGATTATAATCAACTCATGGGTCCATTGTCCCAGAGAGGGGGCTACTTATGCAGGTTAGGAGCTTCTATGTGCAGATTCATTGGCATGTATTTACATATTTCATAGAAACACAGGTCATCGTGTAATAAAACAGAACTGAAAAGCATGATGCATGTTTTGATTGTATTATGTATTACTGAGATCAGTCCAAGCACATATTGTAACTCTATCTAGGTCTTAAAATACACTTGAATCTCTCCTGCAGAATTAATTTTAATTCTCCAATGGACTGAGGGCTTAAAAAAAATCTCAACATTTCTTTCTGAGGCAGTCATTTTCCATAATGATGGCCCTAAATCTGTCTGAAACAGAAACAGAAACAAACATTTAAATGCATTTGACTTTCTTCTCTGGCTGCACAGAATGATGCACATTTTGCGTCCAAGTCCAGCTCCTAAAAATATTACAAGTATCACTGCTGGAGGAGACTGCTTAAGAGAGATTTGTGCAAACTGTTAAGTAGAAGAGGCCACTGAGGACTTGGCCAGCCAGGGATAGAGAACAGAGAGGCAGCACAACCTCTGTGATCCACCAGGGGGAATATAAACAGCTACTCAAGCATATGGAAGGTCCTGCTAACTCAGACAGCGAGAGGGGAGTTTGTTTTCCCACAGTATCTCTCTCTCACTGTGGTATGCATACTGATGCTTTTTGCCTCGTCTTTAAAGATGTATGAATCCATGTTGATGCATACTAGCGGCAAACAATAGGCAGAGTGGAATGTAAAGTAAAGGCATATGAAAAAGCATCTTCCATGTGGGTGCAGATCAGTCAGTGTCACATCTTCAGAAATACTTCAAAGCATCTAGTTATGAAACTATAGCTACATTTTTGACTTTTACCATATACGTTCTGCATCATATTCCTTCTACTGATTCTCCTCAAATGTTAGATTGATGAGGGGTAGCACTTACAATTACAGCTCAGTAATAACATGGTAGCTGTTGGAGTAATTGTTATTATTATTATTTTTTTTTTTTTTTTTTTTTTTTTTTTTTTTTAAATAAGAAATGGGTGACAAGTAAGATACAATTACTGTATAATTACCAATTCAGCCTTAGTGTTCATTCTGATGTATTTTGGAGGTGTGAGATTTTTATTGTTTGCCTTTTCACATAAGTTCCCCCAGATTTCTGTGTGAAGTAATCAGGGTCCTGAACTGAGGAGTTAGAAGTGTTCAGATCATTTCCTTCAGTGAAAGTTCCACCACATCCTATGACAAATACTCCACTACATGTAA